>NC_062522.1:22215766-22250766 GCF_022655615.1 Tachysurus fulvidraco
TTTGAGGTGTCACAAATACTAAAGGAGTAGTTGTCTAAAAAGAGAAGCAATTGAAAGGCACAGATATATAATCCAATCCTTATTTTAGGTAAATATGACTAGCTTCATATGTAATTTTCATTGCTGTTTATCACTTGTAGTATTTGAACAAAAACTCCATTTCCTGTTACATAATACTCACCTAGCATTTTGATTTCAATAGGTCCGTAGCTGTTGAGCTCGGTCATGCCCTGAACCCCAGAGAAGACAACACGCATGCCATCTAAGAAGGCAGCCTGGTCATCTGTGCACGTGACTATACCTGGATTTTCCTTCGTAGGAAAAAGGCATCACTTTATACAAAGGGTAGCACAATCATTTAAGATTAGGGGTTACATCATATCTATTCACTGTAAAGACAAACATAAACATAGTGCAAATTAATTGACATGTATTGGTATTTACTACTGTCTATAACTTTATACAAATGAAAAGAAACGGACAAATACGTCAAACTGAAATAACCTATAATGTTCAGAAAAAGAAATAAAGGTGTCAGAGTATCACAAAACATTATATAGTCCAAGCATCTAAACTGTAGGAGGTTCAGCTCTTCTTGTTAGCCAACTCTTTTGGCTTTAACCAGTTCTGTCATTTAACGTTCATGTTTCTGTCTCAGTTTGGCTGCTCACAAATGTAAGCATGTATAAAAACACGAACAAAATCAATAACGCGAAATCTCTCAACTTTGTGTATTTTACTCAGTGAAATGCAGAGGTGTCAAAATTTCTACTTAAGTAGAAATTTTGACTATCTATACTTTAATAGAGTAATTATTTTTTAGCATACTTTTTACTTCTACTCCTTACATTTTCACGCAATTACTCGTACTTTCTACTACTTATATTTTAAAAATAGCCTCTTTACTAATATTTCATTTCGGCTTGTCATCATTTAAAAAACCTATGAAGATAAATCGTGCCACCCAAAAATAAATAAATAAATAAATAAAAAATCGAGCCATCCGGATAGAGAGAATGTGATTGTGGTTGGATGAGAAGTATAAACGTTGTACCATTCCGACACCCTATTGGTTTGTACGCGATCTACCGCACCTGCACATGACACAAATCACGTGACACTTCAGTTACCCAACGCTGGACATAGCAGACGGAGCCAAGTACGAAGGTGTCTGGGGCAGAGGCTCAAAACTCAATGTCTCAATAACCAGCACGGAAGTTGTATGGAATAAAAACACTGCCAATAATAATCGTACGTAATTCAAAGAATTTGTGTGTAAATTTTAATTTTGCGGAGTTGGATCCCAAAATCTACGGCCATGACAGTTTACACATACGAGATTTTGTATGTTTGTTCAAATACAACTCCAAAATGTACGACTATGACAGTTTACACACACAACGCCTGTTTTCACACACGAAAACGGTCTGCGAAACAACTGTCAAAAATACGTAGCTACATTAAATATCAGAAAATGACTTTTGATACTTAAGTACAGTAAATATCAGATACTTTTAAGACTTTTACTTGAGTAATATTCTAAAAGGTAACTTTCACTTCTACCAAAGTCTTTTTCTAGTATGATACTTGTACTTTTACTCATGTAATGCTTTCTAATACTTTATACAACACTGACGATGAGTGAGCGCTTGGCTGCTGATCCGCCATTTCGGCGCCAGTGGTTTAAAAGAGGGGCGCATGCGCACTTCGTGGAATTGATTCATCTTCCCTCGGATAGTAATGCCTGTGAACGTGATGACGTATTTTTGTCAGTTGTTACGCAGACTGTTTTCGTGTGTGAAAAAGAGGTGTTGTGAAAACAGGCGTTGTGTGTGTAAACTGTCATAGTCGTACATTTTGGAGTTGTATTTGAACAAACACACAAAATCTCGTATCTGTAAACTGTTGTGGCCGTAGATTTTGGGATCCAACTCCGCAAAATTAAAATTTACACACAAATACTTTGAATTACGTACGATTATTATTGACCGTGTTTTTATTCCATAAGGTTGGTAGACAGGAAGACCAACCAACCCCAACCCTTATACATGTACATGGCTGTACCTGGAAGAATGTTTTAAATGGTTGGCTGGAAAAATAAGTCATTGCGCATGCGCTGTACGCTACGCGCACCCAAGTACCACGAGCTAATGGCTGTCAAAAACTCGCCGTCTAATTAAAAAAAAAAAAGCTGAAATCTTGTTATCAGTCAATTATTAACAAATTTGACTTTAGCCACATGTTATGAGCTTAAATTATTGCTATATCTATAAGTTAATTGTGCAAAGCTATAGTTTTTGTTATTATCAGTCGATTATTGACAATATTATAGTGACCTTGTAATGTACTAATAATGATAAATTTGCAATTTTTGCTGTGGCAAACTTGGGTACATGCCAATGGTTTGCTTCTTACCAGCAGGCTATGATTCAACATTGCAAACTAGTTTGGTGGCTCGGTGTGAGATTTGAAATTCAACTTTAACCAAATGTTATCTGAGCTTATATTGTTACTATATGCAATATATGTAAGTTAATTGTGCAAAGCTATAATCTACAGCTGGTTGATAAGGTATGTACTAAAGATAGTCATGATCCTGTCTGTGTATGAGAGTGCACACGCCTGTATGGGGCCCTATGGGTCCTTGTAAATAGGTAATAGGCCCAACTATTAGCCAAATGCTGTTTAAAATGATTTTACTGCTAATTTTCAGTCATGCCAGCAGCTGCTGGTGGTCCTAAAACAGCTTTAAAGGGATTGTTCACCCAAAAAGAAAAGTTGTCATCATTTTCTAATCCTAGTGTTGTTTAATCTGTATGAATTTCTTTATTCTAATAAACTTCTTTTCCTCCATGAAGAAGACCAGCCTTCTTGAAACGACCCAGCAGTTGGATGCGTACCTGAGGTGCTCAGGAGACTGTGTGCCAGCTATCACTTAAGCTTAATACGACACTCCCTGCCTCAGCAGCCTGTGAAAGTCTGTTTAGTGTTGCAGGGCTGATCTTCACACCAAGAAGAGCATGCATTGACTCAAAGAACTTTGAGAACCAGCTGCTTTTGTGGATGAACAAAGCCTATTAGTAACTCTTTGTCGCATGTTGATTAACCTGTTGTTATTTAAGTCCAATGTGATTGTTTAAATAAAGGTTAAATGATGACATGCCTCTGAAGTTTGACTTTTTGCACCATTACAATACTTATAGCCAACTAGTCTTATCTTCTGCTCCATGAAACACAACTCAGTAGTACACATATACTTTATGGTTCTTTAATGTATTTGCATTGTACTAAAATGCGTTCTTTTTCAATGGGCATATACAGTACAGTATGCGGCTGAAACAGGTAGCCTAGTGCTTCCCAAATTTTTCAACATTATCATATTAATATAACATTATAGTCATTGCAGCCTTTAGAAATGTTTTTTGAGATGTAGTGTAGTGCACAATAGGCCCCTGTGGCACAGCCTAAGCGTTCATCCTTAACGGCATTTTTTCCTTGCATTACTTTTATACTTTTAAAGTAGTTTTGAAACCAGTACTTTTATACTTGAGTAAAAAGCTCGAGTTGATACAGAAGTATTTTTAAAACCTATTATCTATACTTTTGACACCACTGGTGAAATGTGTAAAAATTGTATGGTAAAATGGTGTCCTGGAAAATATTTCTTTCAACAAAGTACCATCAGACAGGTTAATACTGAGCGGTCGGTGAGGTAAACTGACTGATATATATATATATATAAATATATGTTTGTGTGTGTGTGTGTGTGTGTGTATATGTATTTATTTGTAATTATTGTGATTTTGGGACTTTTGTACTTCATTAAATAAATCATTTGAAAAACAAAACCAACCAGGTGAGCCAAAAGAGAAAGTATCTTTTAGCTATACAGTAAATATTCTACATACAGTATACACAATAAGAGTAATCAAAATAATCGTACAAACCAGGTCTATTGTACTCACTGATTTTACTGTGCCTTAACTTTCAGACACAGAGCAAAATATAATATTTTGGGTGAATCAGATAAACTTAGCATTATAAATATTACTGACATAACCCACAGTAGCTAAATGCAGTATATTTAATATACTGCAGGTTTCCAGTGTAACTAAGATAAAGTTAGTAGACTTGTAAGACATGTCTGTGTGGTTTCTCAGAAGTATGTATGGTATGTTCTAATGTGTTTTAATGGTAGTAAATGCTTTAGGTAAAAATATCTTGTTTAGGAATGTTTTGAGAATTAAAAAAGTTAAATGTCTCGAAAAAAGACTAAAATATACATATAGAGCCTCCAGAAAGTATTCAACCCTAGTGATTATTTTCAACATTTTCTTCATTTCTGTATTCTTCAGTTTTTTCCTTTAATTACATTTACCTCTATTCAGAAATAAAATGGAATAAATTATTTAGACATTGTGGAGAATTCCACTGGGGTCTAAAAGCCTGAGAAAACTTTGAAAATCTGGGATTTCCCCCAGATTTATATAGGAAATATAAAGAAGGATTTAGAAATTTGAAAACAAAGGAAACAACGGTTACCGAGCCTTATGTATTATGCTATGCCATTTCTCATATATGACCCATTTTCCTGTACTTTGGATGTTGCGCTTTCTCTGTTTCACCCTTATCGGATTGTTTGCATCGCAGACTGTTTATACTGTTGCTGACCTGAACAATGATAGAACCACATAACACTAAGGAGCATTCTCAGCTCATCGGTACCTTCCATGAACACACTGGCTACCTTAAAGTAACCGTATGCTCACTAGTTTTGTCTAAAGGCTTTGAATAAAGTAAGGCTGAGGTTCAGATATAGCAGTGTCATGGTAGAAAAGTCTGTGCCTTTACCTTGGAAACATGGGCAATCATGGACACATTTGGCGGCTCCCCATCGGTGTCTTTGACCAGAAAATTTTCTCCAAAGTCACAGAACAACTGCCTACAATTAAGTAATATACAGGAACTGAATAAGAAAGTAAGTTAACACATTCATCTTATGAAATAAAAACAAGTTATCTAAAAAAATAATGACAAGGCATCACTAACAATGTAGCTGTAGTTGTCCATACATTTCAAAATATTTTTTTTGCTCAGTCAGTCTTGATAATTGAGTAATAATAATAATAATAATAATAATAATAATAATAATAATAATAATAATAATAGTAATAACTGTTATCCTTACCCACAAAGTCCTTTGGTGTCAGCCAAAATAAATTTGATGTTGTTGGAGTGGCAGAATGCAGCCACTGAAAGCTGCTCTTCTAATGATGAATCTGTCAGAACCACCACCTATATTCATTATGGACAAAACTTTTATTTCTTGTTATTATTTCAAGCAAGAGTTCAGATAGTAACCTGATGGCTATATTATTTTAATCCTCTTCTGCATGCCTTATGAAATAATGGTGGTACCTTTGAGTATGGGGCAGCAACACGCTGTAATAGTATCTTATTTATTTGTTTATTTATTTTTATTTTTAAAATCACATTTTATGAAAGTACTCATTAAGCAACTATATATGGAAACATGCACTGACAAAATAATCCGGTTATTATTTATTTTTTAGTGGCGTGACAATGCACAAGAAAGGAACGAAGTTGTGCACAATTCATTTTCAGTTCAGTTCTTATGTTATAAAATAACACGGTGGCTCTATTTTTATTGTAAAATTGTAATTTGTTCTTCTTCAGGTGGCACAAATAACCTTGGCACCATCAGTGAGTCAGTGATTCACAATATCTGCATGTGCAAACATCTGCAATACTAATCTAAGACTAATCTACTTGTCAGTTGGACTATACAGTATATTAAATTCCAAACATAAAAATGTAAGAAGACACATCCACCTGGAATTTGTGCAAAAAGTCCTTATGTGGAGGTTCGGTATGGGTGCAAAGACGAACGTGGCTATTTAAGCGAGCAAGGTGTTTTTCAGAACAAATTGCCCGGTTCTTGCCCAGGTCACTCTCTTTTAGGTAAAACTACAGAGAATCAAAGAAGATAAAAATGCAGTTAAAACAATTAGAAACAAAGATGGGAATACATAAAAGATATACTGTTGTACTGTTTCAGTCACAACTTCTAGATTTATCACTCCATTTATCACTAGTCTCTGGACGTTAACGTTTCTCTGTTGTAAGATGAAATCTTAATTATAGAATTTCACTACCTGAGAGGACAGGTCGGCCCATTCAGTCTTCCCCTCATCCTGGATGGTGACTGAACCAACTCCGGCCAGAATGACGTTCTTGGCCACCTCCACACCGAGACCTCTCATCCCACAAATAAGGACATTGGCCTCTCCCATACGTCGCATTGCATCATGGCCCAGGACATATCTGTGTGGATGGTTCAGAATGATAAATTACACCAGGAGTGTCTAATCGCACCCGTAAACATTCGGTGTGTGCATGATTTCTGGCTTTCTGATCTTGGCTACTGATCTTTCCTTTCATTAGTCCCAGGTGTGGTTTCTGCTTGGTTGAAATAAAAACCTGCATCCACACAGACCCTTTCTGGACACCCTCAATTACACCATTCAGCTGACCTCAGATCAGATATCAGCAGGTGCTTTAAACAGTCCCAACTACTCAACTTCTACTCAGAAATACTTGATAATCATAAACGTCAAGCCTTTGCAATGAAAAATACGGACTTTATGACTTTAATGTGCGCTGTCACATTCAAAATGATTCAAGATTCATTCAAAATAAACCGATTCACTCGGAACGTGTAACACATGACTCGACGTTTCAACACAGAAGGTGCTGATATTATTGTATAATACTCACAGCTGCCGTGAATATAAACCCTCGTCTATGTCATTTTGCTCCATGGTTGTGGAATGATATTCTCAGCTGTGTTTTTAGTGAAAGAGCTGCCAGAAAGCAAGCTTATATATTTCACTTTCGTTTCTGTCAGGAATCCTACAGAGTGACGGTTCTGGAGAATTCAGTTTCCCCTTTAGTGCGCATGCGTGAAATCATGAGAGTTTTTCCTCAATGTTCTGCATTGAGCCGCTTGTGCGGCTCATCGTGTAATTTTCATCCAAATAAAGGTGCATTTCGCGTTCTTTGATTGATAGTTTGCAATTAAATGCATACTTTAAAAATTCCATTGGCTTTTATGCCTTATTATAAAAAGTTATATTGTCAGTCGTATACAGTGGTGTGAAAAAGTGTTGGACCCCTTCCTGCTTTTTTAGTGTTTTGACGTTTGTCACACTTTAATGTTTCAGATCATCAAACGAATTTAAATATCAGTCAAAGATAACATAAGGAAACACAACATGCAGTCTTTAAAAGAAGGATTTTATTATTAAGGGAAAATAAAATCCAAACCCACATGGCCCTGTGTGAAAAAGTATTTACCCCCGTGGTAACTGGGTTTATAACTGGTTTATCACACGAGTTCCATTTCTCTAGCCATGCCCAGGCCTGATTACTGCCACACCTGTTCGCAATCAAGAAATCAATGACTGACAAAGTGAAGTAGACCAAAAGATCCTCAAAACATACACATCATGCAGAGATCCAAAGAAATTCAGGAACAAATGAGAAAGAAAGTAATTGAGATCTATCAGTCTAGTAAAGGTCAAAAAGCCATTTCTAAAGCTTTGGGACTCCAGCAAACCACAGTGAGAGCTATTATCACAAATGGTGAAAACGTGGAACAGTGCTGAACCTTCTCAGGAGGCGCCGGCTGACCAAAATTACCCCAATAGCGCAGTGATGACACAAAAGATGTCACAAAAAAAACCAGAACAACATACAAAGAACTGCAGGCCTCACTTGCCTTAGCTAAGGTCAGTGTTCGTGACTTCACCATAAGAAAGACTGGGCAAAATGGCCTGCATGGCAGAGTTCCAAGACGAAACCCACTGCTGAGCAAAAATAACATAAAGGCTTGTCTCAGATTTGCCAGAAAAGATCTTGATGATGATGATGATCCAAGACTTTTGGGGAAATACTCTGTGGACTGAAGAGACCCTCTGTGTCCCATTACATCTGCTGTAAAAGTAACACTGCTTTTCAGAAAAAGAACATCATACCAACAGTAAAATCTTTAGTTTCATGGAAACATCATTTCCACAAATTAATGACCAATTGTCTCTGTGGTCTAGTATGAGAGAATGAAGTATAGGTGAAACAACAACAAGAATATATTAGTTATAACAACAACTTAAAACTATATAAGTTCTCCATAG
Source organism: Tachysurus fulvidraco (assembly GCF_022655615.1). NCBI lineage: Eukaryota > Metazoa > Chordata > Actinopteri > Siluriformes > Bagridae > Tachysurus > Tachysurus fulvidraco. The sequence continues at coordinate 22,223,980 of NC_062522.1, forward strand.
GCTTTAGTGCCTATGTGTTTAATTGCAAACTATCAAACAAAGAACGCGAAATACACCTTATTTGGATGAAAATTACACGATGATAAACGCACAAGCGGCTCAATACAGAACATCGAGGAAAAAACCTCATGATTTCACGCATGCGCACTAAAACAGCAGTAACACGAGCAGGAATTTTTCATGTTGCGTTACTTCCTTGTTGGGCTTTTTTTTTTTGCAGTGATATTCTTTCTATGTCTTTGGGTAGATTTTCCATTTTCTTGCATAACCTTTTGGACAACGTTTAAACAATCCACCACCAACAACATCGCCATCATGTTGAAACAACAGCAATAATAATAATAATAATAATAATAATAATAATAATAATAATAATAATAATAATAATAATAATAATAATAAAAATTGTTTTTTAAATGTTCTGCTGTTTTGTGATCAGTAGCCAATTATTATAAAACTACATGCACTAAACAAACATGACCACAAGATGGAGCTGGATGACAAACGCAGGATGTGCTCATGTTTTTAAAAATTGATATTTAACCAGAAAGTGTTTTTGTGTTGAAACATGATTTTTGTTTCAATTGAAACATGAGAGTTAAAAATAGTATTTTTTTTAAAGCTAAGATAAAAGAGTATTTTAAAGTAGCATAATTTTGTGCATTTTGTGCAAAGTCTTACACATTATATCATCAAGCCCGTACTATCTGATATATATGGGGCAAATAAAGCATGCTCTGAAAGAATGTCTTTTCTTTTCATTTTTTTTTAGTGTATCTATCTATCTATATAATGAAACAGTGAAGTGACATACGGCTAAGTACGGTGACCCATACTCAGAATTTGTTTTCTGCATTTAACCCATCCAAAGTGCACGCGCACACACACAGCAATGAACACACACACACACCATGAACACACACCCGGAGCAGTGGGCAGCTGCTTTTATTTATCCTGCACACATGCAAAGCGTGCTGTATGTGTCTAACATGTAACACTGCTTGTTTAGTCCTTTAACTATGACACTTTGACTAATACAAAGAATTTTGTTTCCCATTGCAAATGTTAATATTATTAATTCATTATTTTCAGAAATGTACACATTATACGACGCATAAGATTTTTTTGTTATAAAATATAGAACTTTATTTAGTCAACAACAACAATAAAAGAAAAAAAGCACAGTAAAGTCAGTACCATAACATTAACTTTGAAGTACATCTATTTCCAATAATATTTTATACACAAAAAATATTAGAAAAGACAAAATGATAGACAAACCACAGTGGTATATAATGTATTACAAACAAAACCCCCGATATTGTACAACAGTCATATGAAGCAGCCTGCGTTACCTTGAGTCAAGCAATTACACAAGACTAAGGCAAGAGAGACATGAGAGTGAAGTCCACTTAGCTTCTTAACACCTTGTCTTGTGCATAAAGTAGTACTCTGTTCCTTTAAATCAATCTCTATGTTCCTTTGTGGTTTTCGCATAAAGTGATTTTTACATAAAAGACCATCCATAAACATCTACACAACAACGTAACTGGTTTTAAACTAATAAAGCTGTACAGTACAAAACCATTTCATGCAAAAATGAGAACAATTCTAAAACTCTGGGACGACAGTCTAACTGACCGGATTAGGTGGTTAAAAGTGCTTTCCTTGATTTCTGTTATAAAGATGTACAAGTTTATCACAATGTGGTGTAGTCTTTCATTATCCTTTTTTATTCAGGAAACAAAAAAAAACAAGGTCCTGATTTGAATCCTATGCATCCTGTAATTTAATGTACATCGTTCTTGTGCGTGCAATAATTGTATGTACTATTTACAAATCATTTGTTAACGTGAGTAAAATCATATGGTTACTACATGGGATGTCCATTTGGGTTCCAAGCTGACCTGGTGACTTCTAAGAATTTTTTGCTGAACATGTAGTCATATAGACGTGGAAGATCAAGACCATAATGAAGACGTAAAGCCGATGTTTTGAAACTGTGTAGAGCTGATCAAGTGTACTCAGTGTTATGCTAATCATGTAAGGACTGTGTGAATTTTTCTTTCCTCAGCCGGGTGTTCAGAGAGAGAGATTATTATACATTAGTTTGACTACATAAATATTCAAACATTTACATGGATATATAAAGCAGGGGTGTGGATAAAGGTCGTCAGTTGAAAAGTCTCGCACTAAACGGAAATCTTCCTGTGAAACATATTGAACTGGAAAATTTAAGTCACAGTTTTTTTTACTAGGGGCAAAATAGAGCAATGAACTCATGGCGATCAACTACTGATAAAATATCTTATTGACAAAATGATTTGAAACTCTTCATCAGCATGCTTAAAATGTGTCCTATAATCAATCAAGAAAATCTATTTTGGTTCCAGATTGTAACATTACAGTGGGAAGTGAAAAGTGAAAATCTACTGTATGAAAAAACCATAATCTGGGAAAAAAAAGCTTTTCTATTAATGAATTGCTTGTTAGGTTTGTATGAGGCACATGTTCAAACCATTTGTGTATTCCCAATGCTGAATATAAGCTGATGGAATAAACACCTTGAAGAGGAGCTGCTCATGTGTTATTGGTCTAACAAACTGACTCTGTTTTTCGTCTAGCTTTGGACACTGGACAAGGAAGTGTAATGAGCCCCTTTACCTAATGAGCTACATAAAGCATACATAAAGTGTGACTGACTAGGAATACAGCTCGTATCCATGGAAATGGCTTGGTAAATTAAAACTGTTGGTGTTACAGCTAAGGTCTTGTTGTATATTACCTGGTGGTTTATCAGGAGCTCATTTATAAATGAGGCGCCATGAGTATTTTTCCACTCGGTATATACAACTGTGCTTTCTCCTTCCCACATAATACAGTCACACAGTTCATTAGGACAAGAACACTATAATAAATATGCTATACGAAGAATAACAATAATAAAATATCTGCACAGAAGAATCATATACACAAAACGGTTTGTTTTTCTCTCTCTTGTTGTGCTCTCAGTACAAAGATATCCACAGAGTCTAACTATGTACAAACTACAATAAATACTGCCTACTCTTGCTGCTCTAATGTGTCCATTTAGTCCATCGGTCACACTGTGGTTTAACTGTTTTTTTGATGTGTAATGTGTTTCAGCGAGTTGGAGTTTTTTTTTTTTTGCTTGAGTCTTGTGGATGCATGTACTCTTTGTGTCTGTGTTTCTGTTCCTCGCCTCGTCAGCCGCCTCCTCATGTCTCGGCCGAGCTCCTCTGGGTCTCGTGGTGTCTCCGGTTCCGTGGTTTGCGCTGCTCCTTGGCTTCGTATGGGTCTTTCTTGTCCTGCTCAGTGATTTGCCAGTAGTCTTGGCAGTACTGGTTGATTAAGCCCATCTCAGGCTGGCTCAGGATGGTCAGGAGGTCTTTGTACTGCTCAGCACTGGGTGTCCAGGCACTGGTCTGTAGGGGAACAGCAGGCATGGCCGGTATAGAGGCTCCTGTTTCCATCTGGATGTTGTTGACAGTGCGCACTGAGAGCACAAGCAGCTGCAGCTTGACCAGTGTGTGTTTGAAGTTCTTCTCTGTGGCTGTGCACTGGTATGTGCCAGCATCTGAGAGTTGCAGGGAGCGTAAAAGCAGGCCTTGATCTGTGTGCAACACACGACCATCTGAACGGATCTGACAGTAAAACAAAGAGTAAAGGTATCAATATAATAATAATAATAATAATAATAATAATAATAATAATAATAATAATAATAATTTGTAAATATGTATTAAAAAGATGTATTAATATAACACCCTTCATAAAACATCATTTTATGATTTCATTCATCCAACATGTACTTTGTAGTAATTTGGTATTTTGAGATTTTAGCTATGATCTCACTAGATGGTTTATTATCTTATGTCTAATCCTATAGGTAGTGTTTGAAGGGTCCTTTGTGTTTTGTTTCTTGACAGAATTGGACTGCATTCAAATGTTAAAAAACTTCTTTTTTTTTTTTTAGATGAGATTCAATCAGGTGAAGCCAAGCAGGTATAGTACAGTGTGTATGAATCTACACAGTGTAAGTAATGAAAGGCACTAATAAAGGTAATGTATTGTTAAAAAAAAAAAAAAACACCAGTATTTGTGCAAAATTTGTATGATTTTGATGAGTGTGTGAGTTTTATGAATCACATACAAACTTGGCTAGAAGAAGAGCTACAAGAATGGTCATGAGAGCATGCTGAAAACACGAAGATATTTACACATACGACTAACCATAACTATATCAAATGAGTATGATAGATTATGTAAATGTGAACTTTATAAAGATTGTGACGGGAAACAACACAAACCTCTCGTCTCCTGTCACTGTTCTCCTTCTGAAAATGCCATTTGATGGACACATGAGGAGATCTGGCCTGACACTCCAGGAACGCTGTGCTTCCCTCTACTCCATACTGCACCGCCTCCAGAGTGTTTCTATTGGCTAGGACAGAAAAAGGAAGAGGGCTTAGTAGAGCCAAGTATGGACGAGGAGTTACACGGTGTAACTCATACTGCTACTTATAATTCATTCCTTACCGTTGGAATTGTAGCCTCTGCACTGTCTAATCGGGTTGCCGTACTTCACATCCTGCCTTCGGCTGCGCCTAGCAGAACAGAGAATAAGATCCGATCAACAAAAAAGTCAACGATCTCTTTCATAATTGGACAAGTCTGAGCTGTTGTGCATCCCAAAATGGATTTAAAGTGCTTCCACTGATGATACAATTTGATGTATTCCAGTAAAGTTTTAAAAAATAAGAAGTTTGCAAATGAATGTATACTGTTTATTTATACACAGTGATAATCCCCTAAATTACCTAAATTTAATCCTTTTTTTATCCTTTACATTTAATTCTATTGAATAAAATACCTAGAGACTGGACTCACCACCCACACCCACAATCATCCATCCATCCATCCATCCATCCATGCATCCACCCATTCATAATCAATTGTCGTTCATCGCACTGCCTTTAAAATTTTTGTCCATTTCCTTTGGCTGTGTATTACTGTGTATTGCACCAATGTTATTTGGTAGAAATGACAATAAAAGCTTCTTGACTTGACTCGACAAATAAATAAGGATAGATGGAATAAAGGGTCAATAAAAAACCCAGCCAGAGTAACACTGTAGTACAGAAGGCATGCGCACAGTCATCATTTTTACAGAGCCTGTACACACACACACACACACACACACACACACACACACACACACACACACACACACACACACCTCACCTCTTGTGATTGGTGGAGTAGCGGGAGCAGGACTTGCCATCCCAAGCACAGTAAGGGTCTCGGGCGAGGCAGCAGTCTGCACAACCCTCACCGTACACGTCACATCTGTGTAATGCCAGGTGAGTCACTCCCACTGCTGAACTCACATATAGCTGTTGCTATAGAAATCAGAACACACACATTATACACTGGCTGAGAATCTTTTTGTTATCTTCCTGTTTTTCTTTGCCTCTGCACCAACTCCACTATTATTTCATCCGTATCTCGTTGTTATGATTACAAAGTTAACTTTTATCTTGCCCTGTGAATTCTGACCATTCACTGATAAGTGTTCGGTGCACAAACAAATCTTTTAAGACTCTAAGTTAAGACCTTCAGTTGTTTTCAATAGAGTTCATACTTACTCGTTTTGGAGAAATCTTCATGGTGGTTATTGGAGTTGGGACCTACAGTATAAAGTAATAATGTTATTATTATCTTTTCTGTAATCCTAGACCATGAAATACAGTAGTTAAAGAGTGTTAGAGGAAATAACTCACCCTAAAGACCTCCACTTCCTCCAGAACCAGTTCCTCAGTCTGTAGGTCATCTCGAGGAAGAACAATGACCTTCTGCACTGTACCTCTGTCTGTGGTTGTACAGAGCAAAACTCAGTATATAGAGGCATAATGACTTATAGACTTTTTTTTTTCCTCGTCGTCTGTAACACATGAGAAGGTTTAGACTGCACATAGACAATTGGTGTTAATGACACTGCAGTGTCAATACTACAAAACATTTTAATCATGTATATTTTTGTCTGTATATAGTAAGAAAATACATTTGAAAATTAACAGAGTCTGTGGTTTTAATATATGACTCAGAAAACCATGAAAAGTCTGCTATGTTCACACATACAGCGACTCACTGCACAAAGCAGCAGGAGGTCATTGGTTTTCATTGAGAGCCGACAACTTCTGGCAACACGAGTGACAAAATCCTTCACATCCACTGATGTGACAAAATTGAGCAAAGTTGACCTTCAATAAGGTATCGGTGCAGTGACTAGCAACGAGAGTGAAGACAGAGAACACACACTGCTTCTCCTTCATCTCATATGATGTGATGCAGATATAAACTGCTGAATTTATATCCAAACTCTCTCCATTAAGAACGTTTCACTTTAGCAGCAAGAAAGTGATTTTGATGTCAAGTTGAATGCTAGTTACAGCGAATGGAGAATTGCAGAGGTAAAATCACTAAACCTGTGAACGTAAGTTAACTGATCGTTAGGATAGAAGGAACCAGTATTAACAATCTACTGCTTTATTTATTTAACCATACAATATTAAAATTGTCATTCTTCATTAAGTCCAATACAGCCATTTTATTGGCCACTCGTTGCTCGTTTTTGCACTTGTCCGATCATGTAGCAGCAGTACAATGTACAAAATTGTGCTGGTCTACAGGTGAAGAGCTTCAGTTAATATTCACAAGAAACAATAGAATGGTAAAAATGTGATCTTTGTGACTTGGCTGGATTTTAGTTCCAGACAGGCTGGTTTGAATAATTAACACACCGCTGATCTGTTGGGATTTTACACATAATTGTGAGGAAAACAAAAAGACATCCGGTAAGCGCAGCTCTGTCGGTGGAAACATCTTGATGATGACAGAATATTGAAAAAAGGCCAGATTTCCTTTATATCTTGTACTGTCTAGTTTTTGGTGAGTTTAGACTCACTGTGGACCCAGATTCCTGTGCTTGGCTGCCACGAGTGGAATCTGATTTCGTCTTGGTTTGGCCTTTCCGTCTCAATGTTTGACATATTTTGTGATCTAAGATGTTTCCTGCTCACTCCAGGTGTAGAGATTGGTCGAGTCACTGTAGATTTCCTGTCAGCTCAAACTAGTCTGGCTATTTTCCTCTGACCTTTCTCATCAAAATGAAAATCTCTGGAGATCAGTTTCTAAATTACACAAAGCAGCCTGTCTGGCACCAACACACATGCCATGATCAAATTCACTGAGATCACCCCCATTTTACCCCATTCTGATGTTTGCTGTGAACATTAACAGAAGCTCTTGACTTGTATCTGTATGGTTTTTATTTAGCTGGCTGACAGAAGCATAAATGAGCAGCTGTTCTGGCTAAAGTGGACGGTAATTGTTAGTGTTCACTGTCAACAGTAGCTTCTTTACGACTCCATATATTTCTCATCGTTTTTCTCATGCTTACATATCCAGTTGTCTCACCTGTTCCTAAGAAAAGCACCTCGTAACTGCCATCTGCTGCTGCAACTTGGTCCACAGTGATAGTGGTGAACTCGTAATCGACGTTGGTACGCACCACCAGGGGGCGCTTGTGCACTGGATACACGGCATTGTACATGGTGGGGTGGTTCCGCATGAAGTTGATCACCTCATCTGGGTAATCTTTAGTGGATTTCATGTTGGGGGTGAATGTCCCTCCTGGACACTGTGTGGAGAAGACAAAAGCTAAGTGGTTTGTGTACTACAATGTGTGTGTATGTATGTGTGTCCTTCTTCTATATTGATATCTATTAGACAACATTGTTACAGTAGCACTGTGAATGAAGTAGAATACAAGACAAATCATCAGAAAACAGGTGAAGATAGAGAAAATGAGTGTGAGAATGAAAGACAAAGGTAGCTATAATAGAAATGTAAAATATCTGAATGTCACAGTAGAGTACAGATGCTTTCATATGCTTCTGATGCTTACACACAATGAATCTGGTTTTCATTTGTCAGAAGGAGAGGAATTTAGGATTTAGTCTAGAAACACATAAATTCTGTCCAAACCCAGACTTACATTAGATGCCTAACAAGACTAATTTAGTCTCCCATTTCAGGCTTGATCTCTCTTGGGAATACACATCTCTCACTGAGACAGTCCTTCAAAAACTTGGTAGTAAATTGTGGTGAGAATGAGAGCAAACAACACTACACCCACAGGCTTTCTCTCTAAAACCCACTGGCATGCTACCATATGCTTGTTGGTTGGACAAGTCACCTTTTTTCTAATCGCTGCTTCTATTATGATTTGCTGATGCATTTGGATATTTGTAAACACAAGCTTCCTCACTATGCTCCCAGCCTGCGCTTAAGCCAAAATGTCATGGGGGCATCTCCAGAAATGTATACCATCATTAGAGATCATGTGCGGCCCTACAAGATTAAACAACTGTCACCAGAAAAAGGTTTTTCTGTGAGATAAACAACATTGACAACTTCTAAATGACTTGATTTGTATTATACAATGCACAGAGACAAACGACGAACAATGTGCAAACTAAATAGAGAACATACAAGTAAAAAACACCACATGACGTGGGAAAAAAGAAAAAACAAAGGTAGCATATGTGGAAAAAACAGAAAGGATTGCATTTTCCCTGCAATAGTTGCCAAGCTGTTCCACTAAACTGGAAAACTATATTTGAAAAAAAAAAAAAAAATATTACGGTTTGTTGGATTGTTTTTGTGTTCTGAAATATGTGTGTGAGAAAAAAAAGAGAGAGATGCTTACTGTCCCAGGCCGTGGGTAAGGGATTTTTCCCTGGTAGGCAATCCACTGGTAGTTTGGACCTTCCTTGTGGGCAAAGGGGCCATTAAAGACCATACGCACATCAGCCATGGAATACACACATATGGCTGAACCCTTAAACACTGACCTGTAGTGGAGAAAGTTAATGACTCATCATTAGTCATTTTGAGCTATTAAAGGTTTCCGTATTATTGCTCACCCATGCACATTCATTTGTGGTCTTAAGGAGAAAAGAATGCAGAAAGGTACACAAGATCATTATGGAATAAACAGAGCAAGTGACAGAAAGAGAGAGAGAGAGAGAGAGAGAGAGAGAGAGAGAGAGGGAGAGAGAGAGAGAGACAAATCAAGCTGTGAAAGTACTCCTGCCCTGCAGCAGAAAGACAACACATTTTTCATTACCATGTAGCAGTGTGCGTTTGGCTTTACAAAGCTTAGACAAAGCCTGAAGGCATCACTGATTTAATCTGAAATGTAAGGACTTGTAAATAAACTCTCTAACACTGATCCCTATTATTCGCCGTATATTTATATATTTTCGTATGTGAACCGTTGGAGGCCTTGTGCTGAATTCTAACGTCATTCATTACACTGATTGCCGTGATATAACATACTGTACAAGGAGCAATATTCTGTTTCTTATTCCATTGATGACACGTGAACTGTTTCCTGAATAAAACTACTAGATTGGCCAAAACATATTAGATTGCAAACATTTGCAGTAAATCTGCTGTCCTGGCAGCTTGGATATGAAAGAAAGCCCAATTCAGGCTTTTGTGCCAATCTGATAAGTCTGATCACTGAGTAGTGTTATTTCAAGCCTCAAGACTACGCTACATTCACTGATACTTACCCAGACACTGAGAAGACTCCATAAATGACTGGATTCTTGTTGTCTTGAGTCTTCTGAATAAAGACATCCCCTGAAAAAAGTGCACAAGCTTAGTTTGAGGTGTTCTGTGATCAGATATGGATCAATACTGCCAAACGAGTCTACAGGGAAAAGAGCCGAGGAAGAAATGTGAAATATAAAAAAATCCTATAAACTTCTCATAAAGTTCATATATTCTCGCTTGCTGACTCTCTGGTACATATAGACGCAGTAAATTAACCCCCGAGGGCTAGAGAAGGTATACTGAGCCAAAATGAAAAAGAAGGTTAATATGACAGAAGGGAAAAGTACAAGTACATACTGCTCGACATGCTCGAGTGCTACAAGACTGTAAAGTGGCAGAGAAGGAAAGAAAAAGAGAGTGAGAAAGAGAGACAGAGATGAAGAATGGAGGTGGTTTAGTAATATCTAGAAGGTTCTACCAATTTAACCAAGGATCCCCAGTGCAGTCACTTTCATTTTATTGTTTTATTTCCATCTGCTTTTTTGCTTATATTCTCTATTTTGTGTGTCGGGACAGATCATAGTACATGCAAATTATGGAATCTATTTCAATCTATTCTCAGAGAAGGACCATAAATTGGGCAAAGGCACAAAACCGAAGGACAAAAGGAAGAGTCAGAAGATTGAGACATTCTATCAGGCTAAGACAGGAGAGGACCACAGACGACTGTCACGGATAATCAGACCCAAATTAATCAGAAACCTGGACCGCACTGAAAGCTCCGGGCTCATTATATGAAGTAGCACTCTTGCTAATGCATCCTTCAAAAAAGCAAACAGACATAAAATCCTCACTGGCCCTGAGTCGACTTGGGAAAACATGAGGTCAAACGGTCCTTTCAGGAGTGAATTCCTTCAACACAATCACAGAAATAGAATAAACACTAGCGAGGAGGAAAGCTGGAGGCCAAGATGAGGGAGGAGGAAGAGAAAAGTCGGCATGGAATGTGATAACTGAAATGAACCGGGCCCGAAGCAAGCACTTCGCCGGTTTGAGCGCCTGCAGAAGTGATAAAAAATCCATGCTTCACACATTTGGATTCAATTGTGGCTAAAAGAGAGGAAGACTGGTTGTTTCTGCTGGATTTATTGCCCAATTCTGTCTCACCCTGTCAATCAAAAGCTGGGCAAGACTCCCTTACCTTCTGGCAAGCCTGGCTAAGAAATACATTCACAGATTCACACAGACATATACACATTCACAGAAACAACACATACAAATGGCATACACACATTAAAAAGTGTGTAAAGAAGGCTTATGCTGTTTCAGGTCTGTACCCAGTTTTCCAAAGTGTACTTCATTATTATGGGTTTACATTACTAACTGAATGGAGATCACTCCAGAGATTTCCTTCTGACATCGGAAACCCATTTGGCCTGTTATTTTACTTCCAGCACTTAACTTGAAAGAAAAAGAAATACTTTGACCTGAGAAAAAAAGAACAAAAAAGACTGTTTCCAAATGGAAGACTCTGGAGAGCTTTAGCAGTCAATATATTCAACTGAAATGCTTTACATAAATGAGGCTGAATCAGGGCTTCCTTTATTCCCTGGAGATCTCTTAATTCACACAATTCAATTGAAAAATGCATTGGGACAGAACTCAAACAGCTCCATATATATCCATTTATTTTCTGTGCAACTTATCCTACACAAGGTCTTGGGGGATATATATATATATACACACACACACACAGTATATATATATATATATATATATATATATATATATATATATATATATATATATATATATATATATATCAGTTCAATTTTGTTTGCAGATGTTCAATTTTTTTTTACACTAAGTACAGTGAAAGCAGGATTATTAAAAAAAACCTAACTATGACGTACATAAGTACATTCAAATTCTTTAGTTGAAGCACCTTTGGGAGCAATAACATTCTGTATTGCTTAAACTATACAAGGTCTTAGAGGAACCTAGTGTCTATACCAGGGGATTGGGGCAGGGGATTCCTTAAACTAGTGCAAAGACATGCATCATACAGTAAGTGTGAGTGTGCATGTGACTGTACCCTGAATTTGGCTTGCAACCCATCCAGGATGTTTCCCACTTTGAGCCCTGACTCACATGGGAGAGACTGAGGCTTCCGTGAGACCTTGTGTTGAATAAGTAGTACAGAAAATGAATAGATGGGTAATGGAGATATCCGTTTATCCATCCGTTTACGCCCTATAGACAATTTAAAGTTTAACAATCAGCAGTCAGCCTATAACTCATGTATCTGCACTGGGGAGGAAACCAGAGTACATGGCACAAATACCGGAAGAAAGGTGAGAACATGCAAACTCCAAACACACATTTAGATATTTAGCAGATATGAAACACCTCCTGAACTGGGAAAGCACTGTTCCAGGAATGATCAAAAAAACTGGGCCTGTAGGATGATGACTATCACCACAGTGACAATGTGAAAATGAGTTTAAAAAAAAAAAACACACACAGCTGAGAGATATGTGTGATTTAACTCTGGGAACTCTGAGAAGGATCGGAAAATATAAAAGCCAGCAAATAGCTTTATTTTTTTTTCTTCAGTACAAATAGCACAAACACTTTATCAGCTATATGTGTTTTACTGTCCTGTGTGACTTCTTGGTATTATATATTAGGACATATTAGGATGTATTGCTATTTTGATGGCTGTGAGACGATTTTTTTTTAGCTGCTATTTTTGACTCTTTACTAAGGTAGGTGGAGCAGCAGGACAAGAGGAAGCAATGCTCAAGGTCTGCTGGCACACTGGGATTTTTTTCAAACCCACATTGAGTTTCAACAAAATGTGTTAACTGCTGGGACACCTTTTTCTCACCGATACAACGTTTTCATGCCTTGCATGTCTCAATCCACGCCAGCCAGCCAGCAACCAGATGACTATTTCTACCACTGAAATATTTATATGAAAATTATAAGTAAAAGCTAAAGTAAGTGGAAGCCCCACAAAAAATGTCCCTCAGTAGTTGATTTGATTGGAGGATTGAGCAACACACCTTCCACATCTATTGCATCCATTTGAACCACATCCTATTTTTAAGTGGATGAAGTTAGTGTGAATATATTTATAATTAGATTTTTTTATAGCAATCAAAATATTTGATATTATTATAAATTTAAAACCTAGATCCAAAATCCAAAATCCAACCATTTCCCACAGCAGAAAAATGAGACAAACTTACGGAGCTCGTCGAAGTGTGTCTCGATGCCATCAGCACCAGTTACGGAGCAGATTAGTCGGGCCTTCAGGAAGGTGCTCCACTTGTTAACCAAACAACAGTGACCTCCATCATCATTCTGTAAAGACACAAGGCAAATGCAAGGTTTAGGTTAAAAGATGTATCACAATATATAGGAAAATCAAATGTACACTACGCTTGTTTTTCTGTCTCAAATTCTGTCACTCTGTATGATTCAGAGAGTTTTACAGAATGGTCTGGTATAATGATACTGAAGTTATGTTTGTGTTGGTGTATATTATAGTCATTGAAAACGTTGAAAACATTGAAAATCCCATTTAAAAGCATTAAAATGTGCATGTAATGTGCAACATCAAGACTATTCAATATTCAAGATTTCTATTCAGCATTTAAAATAAATGTCATTTGGACCATCTTCAACTCCTTTGTACGAAAGGTCAGATTTTCCATGAGTCTTATCCCTTCATACTCACTAGCGGTCTCAGATTTTAGACTCCGCTGCATGTGCATGTGAGAATCAGTCAGAGGTTTCAATAGCTTATTAAATCTCTATTAAAAAAGAAAGGGAATTTACATCCATTTTCTAAAATGTTAAAACGTGCATATAGGCTTTATAGAGTAATATGACCCAGTCTCCATGAACCAAGACAAACCGTGCCATTTGTGTTTCTAATGTTAAAAACAAGACAAAGGGTTTTATATAGGAATCTCTCACACCCGTGTGGTGTAGTATATGTGTGGGCTGCCTGGGTGGGGTGGGGTATGGTTGTAAACATTGCCTCTGAGCACTGCTTAGACCCATCTGCTATGGACGGCCGCCAACTCCAATAATGAGACATGGCAATGCCCAGTGACCAGCAGCCAACAACTACCCACTCATTACAAACATTCAAGCGGAAAAGAATGTTTTTGAGGAAATAAGAATAAGAATAATTATTGTAGAATGGCTGATAAACATGACCATGGATAACTATCACTCTAAGACTCATTATATAGGTGTGAAACACCAGATTAGAGCAGCTGACTCAGGATATGAATAGTGAAATTTCTGGGATGTCTACATGAAAAAAATGCTTAAAAGTAGAATATGCCTGTCTGTGTATTTAGTATGGGATGTGTGATGTGCATGTATGTGTATCTCACCAGACAGATCCTGCCAATTCGGGATTGAGTCATGGGGGTCTGACCCATCTCTGAAGCCTTCTCCCGGAAGAAGAAGTATAGCTTGTCGTCGTTCTTTTCCGCGCTGTCTGGTATGAGCTGTGCATGGACAAATGTGGGATCTGGGGAAAATAGACATGACGGAGAAAATTACAAGAAAGATGTGGTGAAGACATTTATATGTCAATATGTCTGTCTGTCTGTCTGTCCATGTATGTATGTATGTATGTATGTATGTATGTATGCATGTATATATGTATGTATGTATGTATACATGTATGTATAATATGTATGTATGTATAATATGTATCTATGTGTAGTATATCTATGGTACTGTTCACAGAGAGAGAAACTTTGATACGTGTCTGTGCATCTCTGATCATGTAATGAAATAAATTTTTATATAATTCTTGGGCTAGATTATGCAAAAACACATCATGCACAGGGCACCTCAGTGTGTTATGTGCATACCATTGAGCCAGCGCGAGTTGTACTGGTCAGTCCTCATGGCCGTGTGTTTCCCTAGTGTACGGAAAATGGCAGAGTCCGTTCCCATAAAATCGATATACACTCCGGCGTAGAGCTGGCCATCTGTCCAAAGAGACACAGAGACCAACAGAGAAGAGGAAACAGAAATGGATACACAAGCATTAAAGACGTTCTAACTGGATCCCACAGGCACAGGATGAATTAATGTGCACGTTTGTGCGAGTGGAGCTACAGTATATGAGTAAAGAGCTCTATAAATGCAGGCCTAGGTAAAGAAAAAAGTGAGTGCTCAGGTATGGCTAAGGTCCTTACTGATCAATGCAGACACACTGTTTAATTTGGGGTCAAATGGGCATTTTCCTTTCCCAGAATCCACTTTACCCGGCTCCAGACGAAAGATGTATTCCTGGAATAGGGGAAACATGCAGAGTCCACATTAATGGGTCTACAGTGTACATTAGAAGAAACATTATTGATTGTTATCTTGTCTTAGCTTCATAGAGCTTTGCTGTTTTACCCACTGTCACCATCTGACATCCCATAATATAATGCCTCATATTGAAAGTGTAACATTCAAGTGAATATTTTCCACAGGAACTTTTGGACTCTATTGCACTCTATTGTAAAAAAAAAAAAAAAAAGCCCCAACAAATTCAGTATGACATTTTACATATAAGGTTACACCGTTCAATATGACAAAGCAATGCATCCATAGTTCAGAGGTTGGCTGGTCGGATGAAGCCACACCGCATTCATTATTTACTTACTACGGTTTATTTTCATAATGTGGCAGCACCAATACACTCTGCAAACCACAATCCATAAAAATTGTGAAAATACTCCAAAATACTCCAGGCTTTTTGTTAAGATTCCTCATCAGTACCTCCAATAAAGGTTTTAGGTTACATATTGTTCTATCAAATATCAAAAACACAGTGTGTAAAGCAATTCACCATGCTTCTTGGGTTGGAAACAATCAATAATCATTATAATTAATAATCAATGATTATTATTTATAGATATAATTATTTTAACTAATCTATTTACTAATCAAAAGTAGATCCAAATTTTAAATTGATAGCAAATAAAAAAATGACCTCAGTGAGTCACTGGAATGAAATTAAGCTGTTATAAAATCTATCCTAAAGAAAAAAAAATTATTTGTGAAAAAAAAAAATAGAACTTTTATATGTATTTTCCACAGATAAAATATGTTTTGACTACACATATTTATCGCACGTATCCTTTTCGTCAAATTAATATTGTTAGCAACAGTTTCATTTTTCAGTTAATGTCCATTTATGCGCAGATACCTAGAAGAGACATTTTTCCCACCTGCCACAACATCCTGGTTCTAGCATGAGATCTTGGTGGTTGGTTGAGTGTTACTGGATACACATATAGTCAAAACACGTCTTTATCTATTGAAACGTATCTAACAGGCCCTGCTTTTGAAGCACACTCCCCATGAGGTAAATAAAGATTTATCTGGATGTTGCATGATTCAAACAGCTGTCAGGATGGAAGTTCCTCCAAAATAAGATTAGAATCTGTTGTGAATGTTGGAGATGTAGAATTTGATGAATGTACGACATCAAGATAAAAGCATACATCCAAGTGGGTTTCAGTGTGAATCTACAATTCAGAAGCTGCTATGCATGAAATTCGTGTCTCGACAAATCGTCTATTACGTTACACACTTGAATAAGGGGAACATGCCTCCATTTGGGATTTGCTCTGCTCTGACACTTTACAAGCATGCTTTAGATTTAACACTTAGCCCAGATTAATTTTTTTGGCTGACTCATCTCTTTGAGGTTGTAATAACCTACAATCAGTGGGTGTCATGAGGGTTTGGCAATTTTTTATACACTGTCTATAAAGGCAGTGTTTGGGCAAGTGGAGGCAAACCTGACGCTATGAGGCATCCAAAATCAGCATTTTTACTCCATGTTTATTTATGTTTCCCACTGACACATTTAACAGCAGCCTGAAGCAGCTGCTACTCTGTGCACACTCACTGTCTCCTTTCCTACCGCACTGAACTAAGACAAGTGACACATCAAGAATGATATTATGAAGCAAAGTTTGCTTTGAAATTGATTGTCTGTTCATTTTTCACAAATTTGACACTTTTCTAGTCTATATGAAACATTCAAGTTATTCAAACAATATTTCTGTCCTACCAAAAACCTTCAAAAAATGTACAGAAATCCCTTAAAGAAAGTTAAATATGTGTCTCTCCTGCTTTAGCAAGGATATTGTGTCCCACCTTGGGTGCATAAGGCTCAGGTGAGGCACTGGGTTCTGCTGCACGACTCGTTCGGCCTCCTGCTCGAAGATTTTGATTCAGGAGCAAAGCCTAAGAGACAAGCAATGTTAGTGGGTTAAGCTTTCACTTCACACCGTAGTTTGTTGTTTAGGAGTGACAAGGCAGTGTACTTAGTGAAAATAAAACAAAGAACAATGGTGACTAATTACATGCTTTGTCAAACTGTGGTTTAGAATGTTACTGTTATCCTGAAGATGCAGAGCATGCAGACATGTGAATGATGGACTTGGAAAATCCACTGCACGTGGCCAAACATTAGAAAATTGAAAATTTGGTTTTAGCCGAAATGATGTTTATATTTCATAACACCTCTTTACATTATTTATATATCAACAGCACAATGTGGATATGTGTTTTTATGAACTGCTTATTATTGCCTTGCAAGCATTCTACTGAGTAACAAGCCACTTACAAAAGCAGTGATACAATTCATTAGATCGCCTGAAGATTTCTACATGCACTACATGTCATGCTTTGATCTGGATGCTGGATAGATATGTGGTAACTAATCAATTCATCTTGTAATCAGACTGTCTTTGGAATCAGTCTGTGATGTTGCTGCTGCTGGGATGTCTTTATGTTTAAATCTTTATGTTTTTGTAAATGCAATAGTAACTGGTTGAGATACTTGCAAAAGAGAAACATATTTCAGTTTATAAAAGCAAATAGATTTTAGAAATATACATAGAAAAAAATTGTCAAAATTTTACAATGTGAAAGGTTTCACCAGGCCACCTGAAAGTATTGGAAGAGTAAGACCAATTATAGGTGTTGAATGTCTTAGAAAACGACACCTTTTGTTTATTCCCACATTTTTCCCAAGTCTAAAATATGGGAATAGGTGAGTGACAGGTGTTCCTTGTTGTCCAGGTGTTAGATTGATTGGAAGTCACCCTTGAGCAAGGCACCGAACCCCCCAACTGCTCCCGGGGCGCCGCAGCGTAAATGGCTGCCCACTGCTCCGGGTGTGTGTTCACGGTGTGTTTGTGTTCACTGCAGTGTGTGCGCTTTAGATGGGTTAAATGCAGAGAACGAATTCTGAGTATGGTCACCGTCCTTAGCCGTATGTCACGTCACTCACTCACTCACTTAAACGATAAATAGCTCTAAATAACTTTTCTTGTTTTGAGTCCTTGGTTTAGCCTGTGAAGACAGCATTTGAAGCTGAGAAAAAGGGAAAAATCACGACTGCATTAGCACTCGGAATAGAAAATACAATAATTTCTCCTAAAAAAAACTACTAGAACAGGTAGGCCAATGTACAAACAGCAGTTTATGACAGAATCTGCAAAATAACAGTGATATCACCAACAATATGGCAGGGGTAAATGTATCACTAGTCAACCTTTTTTAAAGCAGAAATATCGAGGCCATACCACAAGCCTCTCACCATCAGTAAGAATCAGGTTAGAATTCAGAAAGACAGAAATACACCCCAAAAAGTCTGGAACCAAGATGAACCTCTACCAATGTGATGGAAAGGCCAAAGTGTGAAGGAAGAAATGATCTGCTAGAGATCCAAAGCATACAAGCTTACCATGGTGTGGGTTCGCATGTCTGCTTCTGAAACAGACTCACTAATCATTATTGATGAGGTAACTCATGATGCTAGCAGCAGAATCGATTCCGAAGTTTACAGAAACATTCAGTTTGCCAATTTACAGAGAAATGCATCCAGATTAATTGGGAGGAACTTTATCCTGCAGCAAAACAACGATCCAAAACACACTGCCAACCCAACTGAGGAGAAATTGTGGAACGTTAACCCAATTTAAAACGTTCTGAAGAGGAGACCTAAGGGAGAATCCACAAAACAACCACTATGACCAAAGGTGCTGTCTTTAGTTATCACTTATGTAATCTTATTATACATTTCAGGGAATAAAAGCTCAAAATCAATAAAAGCTCATTAATCCTTTGACCCTTACATCCAAATGACTACTATTATAGGAAACTGCGGAAATTTTTATATAAAAAAAGCACTGTATCCTTTTGAGGGAACTCGATGCTACGTCATGGTCGATGTTATGGGAACGCTTCTAATTGTGGAAATTGTGTCTGAAGCTCTGACTTATCAGCTTGGGTAGTTATGTGAGGAAGCAGAGTGCACCAACAAGACCATAAAAGGGCATCTTACATCACATTACTTAGTTTCTGTGTCTTCACAAAGCGCTCTGTGTACAGTATGTTTGTGTCGATTGTTTGTACTGTTTGTCTAGATTAGGGAAAAGAAGATATATACACAATCAAACTGAATTATGGTGAAGGCAGCAGCAAACTTTGAACTAAAGGGAGATATTTCCCTGCCTCATCCTTGTATAATAATAATAATAATATATAATAATAATAATATATAATAATAATAATATATAATAATAATAATAATAATAATAATAATAATAATAATAATAATAATAATAATAAGCAATGTAAAGTAACCAAAAATATCTAGGTTCACAGTGATATTAACATGCTGTAGAAATAGGTGTAACCCTCTATTTTGCTGAACAAATCCAATTCTAAAAATCGCAGACTTGGATTTAAGGAACATTCTAATCCTGCAGTAGAGTTTCTCATGAGCCATTTTCCAATGAAAATGTTTTTATGATTGTACTTAAACTGTTCCATGGTCAAATGTGGTTACTGTTGAGTCAGAAAAAAGAGAGATCCAGAGAGAATACATTCCTGTGACCAAGGAGGAAAGTTTTGATCTCATGAACCAGGATGTGACAGCAGGTCAGCTGTGGCAGATGTTTTACCTGAGATTTTTGACCCCTGTCCACGTAGGTGCAAATGGGATTGTAAGCGCCAGTTCCACACACGTATAGGTGAGTCCGGTTCCATGGTTCGATCAACCGGATGAAGTTTCCGCATTCTCCCTAAATCAGCATGAATATGAAACAAAGTTAAATGACTTCACATAACGTGTTACAACAAAATAACAATAACAAACCTTAATCAAAAATCATATTAAATTCTGTATTTATTTATCCATCCATCCATCCATCCATCCATCCATCCGACATTCCGTCCTGCGTTGGTTGGCACTCAGGGGTCCCCGCAATAGGACGACCAACCAACGCAGGGCGGAATAATCACACACACACATTCACACACTACAGATTTATAGATGCCAGTCAGCCTACAATGCCTGTCTTTGCACTGGGGGAACCAAAGTATCTGGAGGAAACCCTTGAAGCAAAGCAGAGAGAATATAAAAAATGCACCACTACAGAAAAAATGAATGAATTATTTGTATTATATAATTGCTGTATCAATAATGAGTTTTATGTTTTTTCTTAAAGCCTTAAATTGGCTCCTACTGACAAACGGTTTTGTTAAGTTTCTGTGTCTTCAATACTCGGAAGTATTGGCACAGTAATAAATTCACACACCACATGCAGTGATGCCTTTAAGATGCAGACCATGTAGCATGAAACAAGATGTTAAGAAGATGACTGAACATAACTTTATCACTTCAGAGGACACTTACATTGATGTCCTTCCCTGACAGCACACACTCATTCTTCCTCAGAGGAGCCACAGGCCAGTGGATCTGAAGAGAAGACAGGGAGAAATAAATGATTAGAGAAAATGATGATAAGAATTGACACTCAAATGTTAAACATGGTTAAATAGTTTAACTGCAGTCAAGCATACGGGGTATTTCCATGATGATGGAACTTGCCTTTAACCATTCAAATAATCCCATTTCTCCAAATTTTCCTGGCTGCATTTTGCTCTTAAATGAGTAACTGGACTGAAAGGAACAGGGCTGCATTTTTATGAACCGACTTTCAAATGCACTAAATGTGGCGATCTGGCATCCTTGCTAGTGACATGGAGACATTCTAATAGGGTACGTAATTCTTTAAAATACATATATATGCAATATTTAACTTTTGAAATTTGGGTAACAGGCTTGCACTTTCAAATTGATCAACTCCGTCAGTATCACAATATTGAAAATCAGTAAAAAAAAAGAAACCTTGACAGCTAATCAGATGCAATTCTATAACAAAATGCAGGTTTTCTTCTTCCCGTATTCTTCAGAAAATGTAGACATCTTGCCTCGTGGACTACTGAGTAAATGATTTGGGACAAAAGTAAAATGGAAACTTATGACAATGCATTATTGGATGATCCAAGGAAAGGATATACTGGTATAATCTGATTATATTTTAAGATAAATTTTTACATACTTTACCTTGCCAAAAACCATTTTGTTATACCAATTTAAATAAGTAAACACTTAACAGTGCTTAACTATGACTGAATCATTATTCCAGTGATTAATATGTTTCAGTTGGCAACAAGTTATTTAACCTTGACTGATGCAGTGAGTATCTTGTCATGTCTTAAACAACCATGTGGTTCAGAAGTGGGAAATTATTGTTGAGCAAAGAAATCAACTAAGGAGGTTGCTGAAATCAATAGACTTCATTATTAAAACCTGGAAGAATAGTGGAAAACTTGGGAGGAGAAAAGTGTTCGGAATGAGAGATCCTTAAAATTCTTGGTTAATAATCTGTATATAAGAGCATTTCCCAACACAGACTTTGACTAGAATTTACAGGATTGGTACTAAACAGTTGTGTGGCCACAAAACAGGCATTTGTTAGTGAGGTTAATCCAAAAAAAATAAACCAACTTAAACTTCCTAGGGAGCATAAAGATTAGACTATGGAGCAATGGGAGGTCATGTGGTCTAATGAGTCCAGATTTACCCTATCCCAAAGCGATGGGCTATTAATGGTAAGAAGGGAAGCACATGAAGAGATGCACCTGCCATGCATTATGCCTACTCTACAAGCCTCTGCAGGACGTGTTATGATATGGTCAGAATGGTCTCAGCAACATTATACAGCAATACAAAGGACTGAAGCGTGGAGCATGTTGAATTGTTACACACATGAATTGGGCATCATAGAATCCTGATGTTTGGAAGGCTTTAGTATGTGCTGGAGAAGACGTTAACGTCTCCCATCCTCAATAAGAGATCTCAGCCAAAAATGAATGCAACTTTAGTTGCATAAACTCTGCATAGGTTTGTCCGAACAATATCACAACATTGGTACTCCAAGATCAAAGATAAAAGTGGAGCAATGAAATTGGTCAGGCAACGTATTTGTGTATGCAACATCAACTGTGAAACTTACATGTGTCTTTGGTTTGTTAGTAAGTATACAGTAAGTATACAGTAAATGTACAGTAAGTATAGAACTTACTATGAGGGGCTCTTTGTTGATGTCATTTAGGTCCAAGGAGAGGATGTAGTCTTTGCTGCCCACATACATACGGTCATGATCCTCATCCATTAGCAGGACCCTATAATCAGTAGAGTTGAGCAAGAAGGCAAAGTGATGTGCCGTGCCTGTAGACTTCAGCTCTGAGAGAGGAGAAGAAAAAGAGAAGCAAACACTGCCGTTCACAAGTGGTTTAATAGAAACTAGGAATAAAGCCAGTTGAGGCCTTTTAGAAAACCTTTTGTTATGAGTAAATCTGTGTATGTATGCTATAAAAGGATGTTGATGAACAATATGCATCTGTGACCCTACACACATCCATCATCACCTCAGAAATGATTGTTTACTGATAAATGAGCATGATAATGGCTATTGCGTTTCATTCCTTCATGTCATTAAAAACAGAAAACTGAGCCAAGTACAAACCTCAGAAGTTCGCCTCTGAGCAACAGCAGCCAAGTAATTGGACCCTTGCAATAAAACTATTTATCTGAAACTGCCTATACCTGACTATTTTCCAATCCACACACCCCTGGCAGCTGTGACTCCCTCAGGGCCAACAACAAAGCCAAAATCCTCTGTTATTATTATTGTAACAACGTAATTGTAGTGCAGCTTTCTCAGCGGCTTTGGCTGTCACCGGGGAGCCATGAAAAAGCACAAATCACTAAATGCTGTAACCACGAGTAGTTTGTTCAATAACGATCTGGTAAGATGTGAGAATGAACCGTCCTTGGTTTCGATGTAAAAACTGTGAAATCATTATTGCATTGTGGAATATTTGTAAAGATCCGATGGATTTCACACAATAGCTAATCACTTTGAGGGACCTGAGAACCTGCCAAGAGAATCCTATTCATCTTTTAAAAATCATGAGGGAGGAATTATTCAGTCACATCCAAAATCTGAATGCACTCTCATTGTGTAGCAAAACAATAATAAACAAATATTCGCATAAGACTACGTAACATTCTCCACTAAACTCCACTAAAGTCAGACACTCTTAGAACAGTGGCAGCTCAATGTTTAGGTTCTGTGCTAGTAACTGGAAGGCTGTAGGTTTAAATCTGTGATACCTTGATAATGTGATTATATCATAAAATGTAGGTTTGCTTGCATAGAATTAATAGTTAAACATGTTTGAAAGGTTTCAAATTGAGGGTTAGCAAGAAAATTAACACTTGCAGCTCTGGCTATTCCTGAAATCCAAAGAATCAATGAATCAGTGAATGAATTATGTGGTAGCATTGCAATTATTGGGTTATTATTATTGGAAAGTAATGTAACAGATTATTCGGTTACAGGTTACTAAACAGGCAAAAATATCATGATTGTTGATGCCAGAAATAAAACTCCTATTGACCACCTGGAAGAAATGTTTTAGTTCAAGCTGACAGGAAGTCTACGGCAACCCAAATAGCCACTTTTTTACAACCACAGCAAGCGGAAGGACATCTCAGACAGTATGCTGAACCTTGAGGCGGATGGGCTAGAAGACCATATCGGTTTCCACTCCTGTCAGCCAAGAACAGAAATCTGAAGCTCCGCTGAGCACGGGCTAACTGAAACTACTGTAGGCAGCTGAATACTGATAAAACAATGCCTAGTCCTTTTCCAATCATAAACTGTCCAGTTTGGGTGAGCCAGTGCCCAGTGTAGCCTCAGATTTCTTGGCTGACAGAAGTGGAACCCAATGTGATATTTACAAGAATGCCATAATTTTATTATTAATTTTTCTTATTAATAACAGTTTCAATGTTACTAAATATTAACATTAAAGTTAATATCTAATTCTTAAATAATAATGAACCCATACCTTACATTAAATGAAGGCTAAATACATGAATGCAATACAACAATTCTTGCATTGTGCTCTGACATTACGATGGAGATCACAGAGTCCATTCTGGATTGCAACTCATTTGTGAGCACAACAGCTTGCAGCGGGGAGACAGTGTACAAAGAGAACGGAATGCTGCAGCTCATGTTACTCTAACCCAACATCATCTAACATCTTGTCCTGGGTGGAAAATGCGAACCTGATAAGGCAATGTGAGAGCAAATTTAAGAGTTGCTACATAACACAAATATTCAATTCTGGGAAATAATCCTGACAATTCATATCAGAGACTAATTATATATTCAAGTTCATGACTCTAGACAAAAGAGAAATAACAAGCCAAGAAAACTTCTACCGAAATACAGCAACTCTTCTCACCTGTTTGGCATGGTATCAGGAACTGCTACAATAAACAAATCTCAAGTTATTTTAACTTGTACATATAACAGGATTGTCAAAAGGACTGTTTTAATTTCATTGATCAATAAAAGAAACCATAAAATTCATTATTCAATACCACAACATTTCAAATTGAGACAATTAGCTGGTACAGTATATCCTCAACAATGAGCAACAATTTCGTGAGCAACTTCATAAAAAAGCTAGGCAAACCTCTTGAACCTTTTATTTGTTAGCTTTCCTATAAAGCACACACACACACACACACACACACACACACACACACACACACACACACACACACACACACACACACACACACACACACACACACACACACTTTCTGTAACGGGCCACAGCAAATAACAACCTGCAAACACAATCAGGAGAAGAATTACAGAAAATTGTTGTGGTCTAAAACTCCAGAGATAACGGGATATTTTTCAATTTCACGCCAGTGGTGTTTCCACCACACAGAAATAATTTCAAGTCCAACTCATCAAAAAAGTAGCCAGAAAAGTCCAGGAACCCAGACTACTCTAGAGAAGACGTAGAGCCAAAATGAATCAAAATCAATCAATCAGCATTAAACTTTATAGCTAAAAGTAGAAGCAAAAATCTGTGTCCTTCATAAATAAATCCATTTCCTGTAGGTCTTATCCTACACAGCGAGACTTGAATCCCAACCTTTCGATCAACAACCCAGAGACTTACAACCCTTGCCTTGTAAATGAGCTAATCATTTTTACTTCTAACTTTCTAAAACCATTAATATAAACAAACCAAAAATAAATTTTGGCTATTACAGTTTTACAAAATGTCTTGTCTTCATTATAAACAATGCACTATTTTCTCAAAACTCTACACGCACCTGTGAAAGCACTGGCACATTTCTCATGTCTCATTTTCATGAACGTTTGAGTCAAATCATAACTCGGTGTGTTAATAAAAAAAAAAAGAAACACAACACACATCTCACCTGTGTAAACACAACTCACCACAATTATCCAATCAACTCTCTTTATGTTAGAGTCACTCCGTGCAATTTTAACTATTGATCTTGGGCTGAAAAACACTGAGTACGAATAAAGCAGACGTGTATAGTTCCCTTTGAGGGGAGTTCCGAATTTGTGAAAGGGATGCATGTATGTACAAGTGAGAATCTACAAATGCCTTTGTTCAGAGAATAATGGAGCTTGATACAAATCCTGACTCTGTTGAATGTGTGTCTAAGACGAAGACTTTGGTATCAGTCTAAACAAAATGTGTGGTACAGGAAGGAACATCACAGGATAAAGAGCAACTGTGGTAGTCCCTGGCCCAAGGGGGAAGCAGGAAGCAGGAGCTTACTATCAATGCTGACATCCGTTTTTAATGTCCCATCCATTGCTATGCAAAAACTGCACTTGTTTAGTTTCCTTTCCACCCAATGAAGTCAACTTCCACCATACATATATCATACATCCAAGAACAGTTTGTCACTTGTATAGACAATAGTTCTCCCACTGCATTCACAGTCCTGGATCGTAGCACATTTTTTTCCAGCTTGGCAAAGGAATGTATATCATCTGAATCAACATGAAGTGAGTGTTCTTGAGGCGATGCCTGAAGCATCCTCACTCAAGAGTTGAGGATGGAGTTGGCGATGTGGCAAACACAGGTGTCTGTTGTACTGTTAAACCACAGGTGTACCGAGCAACAGACACCAAACAAACAATAGTCAGTGGGGCAGGGTTTGAAGTAACACAATTCACTACTCAAGAGCAGAAAAATAAGCACCATATATCCCAAACCAGTAGTAATAATCAGAAGACCAACATTTCTGGAACCAATATGAAAGTTTAGCAAAGTAATGAAAAGAGCAATGTTTGAAGAAAGCAAGGTTCTGCTTATGATCCACAACATACACGTGTATCTGTGAAACATGCTGGTTGTAGTTTCATGGTCTGGGCTTGCATGGCTGCTTCTGAAGCAGGATATCAGCTTTATTGATAATGTATCTCGTGATGAATTACTTCTGAGAAGTGCATCCATATAAATTAGGATGAACTTCATCATGCAGAAAAGCACACTGCGAACATAACGCAGGACTTTAACAGGGAAAAAGTGGAAGGTTTTAGACTGGACAAGGAATATGCAATAGTTTTTGTTTTACTTTAATTGACCTAAAGTTTTACCTTTACTCGCCTAAAAATGAGGTAGTGTGATACAAAAGGTTCTACGTTTGACATTGCTTAACACATCTAAATGTAAATACTAGGAAATAACAGCTGAAATCCTAAACTCTTGCCTCATATCATATAATATGTATTGGCCTTGCTGTTCTAATAAAATCGGAGGAAAATGTACACCAGCATATAAAAGCACTACCAAAAGACAGCATCTTTACACATGGAGTCA